>NC_042516.1:24607435-24629935 GCF_900963305.1 Echeneis naucrates
GAGCTGCACAAGTACTGTGTAATCTTCAATGCCCTACTAAACCGGACATGGTCAATCTGCCCACTGCAGACAGGAAGGGGCTAGATCATCTGATCAATAAACATCAATGAACACCAATAAACCATCAACAAACCAGAAAAGACCCTTTTGATTTAAAAACAGTCATTTTGTCTGGAGGGAAACAGAACTACAACTGAGCCTCTGACACAGTCAGGTAACCATGGGAACAGCTGGCCGGTTATTTTCTTAACTGAGAAAAGGAAGGGTGTGTTTGTGTCCCACCCGTCCCAAACATCCAGACTGGGACCAGGACCAGAACAGAAACACACCCAGTACAGACCCACCAAAAAGCAGGTAGTGAGAGTAGGACACAGGTTGTCTCTCACCTGTAAAGCTTCAGCGAGACTCCGCCTCTGTCCGTCCACAATGGCGAAGGGGCGGATCTTCTCCAGCAGGCGGCCGTCCGTCCACACCTGAGGACACACAGGGGACAACCTGGAGGACTTGGAGCTACAAGGTGACTCACCTGGTGTGATGTCACGCTACAGGAAGACTCTTCAGGCTCCCTGATTGGGGGTTTCAATCACTTAAACACACGTAGCCACGCCCCCTAACAAACACTCCCTTATGGTGCAGCCGTAACTACAGCACTTCCTGTCATCAAAGTAAAAGTACTTCCTGTAGGTAGTTTCAGAGTAAAAGAGCTCTCTGTGACATCTCTGACACTCAGATTAAATAAAGGTTTCCAATCTGGGGGTCCGGCCCCTCCGGAGGTCACCGGTGAACCCGTGGGGTCGGAGCGGGACTGAACCGGATTCACTTTGACACAATCGTGTTAAGTTTAGAAAGAAGACTTCGGAGGACTCAGTGATTATCGATTATTGATCATCTACAAATATGTACCATACAACTGATCCAGGGTCACTGAGTGTTCTCAGAACGGGCTCCGGTACCTGTCCCGGTCCCGTCCGCCTCTTCGTCCTGCGGTGCGTTCAGGGACCTGGCGGCGGTGAAGGCAGCACGGCCACAGACCAGCAGCAGGAGGAACGTCGCTCCTGCTGCGGTCATCGTCTCTGCGGGGCCCGGGCTGCTCCCGTTACCTCCCGGTGGGGACCTTCGGGAGGCTCCGGAACTCCATGGTCTGCCCGGGACAGTGACCGATTCCACGGTCTTTGGTCAACTAGGTCCCCCGGTCTTCGAACCCCGGTCTCCGTCTCCTCCGGTCTCCGGTCCCCTGGTCCGGCCAAAACTGTTTGAGTTCCGTAAAGTCCTGATAGATAGAGCTGAGTCGGTCCGATCAGCTGATTAACCGGCGGACACACCGAGCTCTCCGTCTTTAATAAACCGGGATAACGGAGGGGGCCTCGAGCTACATTAAGCCTAACCTGAGCTACCGAAAAGACCGAAACACTGGGATACAGCCTTCAAAATAATGCCTTCATGTTGTTAATTTTCATGCAAGTCGACTAATGAAAGAAATCCCATTTATTCACCATCAGACTTCATTAATGACGGCAACGTTCACGCACACAACCAAAAACTTTTGTTGGAACAAATATAAAAACACTTTGGCCATCAGCCCACAAGAGTCACAGAAAACAGAGAAAAGTTGAAGTCCATCCTGTTATCCAACAGTACTCCTGTTCCACTTTCCCCTCAGAGTTATTGAGAAAGCAGATTTATCATGTGAAATGTGAGTAGAGAATAGAATAGAGTATAATAGAGTAGGACATTAAACTGATATGGTGAGATCGAGACCGATAGAGTCAAATTACGGAATTATAATAAACTTGGATAACAAGATATGCACCTGTCTATTTTGATAAGATGTCACTAAAAAATGTGGCTTGTCTATTATTTTGAAACCACACAGAAGCCCCATTTGCACACTGTGGCTCTTGTACAGGGTGTCAGAGGTGGCTGACACCACACCCAGAGGGTGTTTTTCCCTTCCTGTCAGACAGAGTCCAGTTTTATTAGGAACAGCATGTCAGATCCGGTTTGTCCCACCAGTCCTGAGTCTGGGTTCACCTGTGTGAATCTCGTAGATCCTGTTGTGTTGTTGTATGTGTGTTATTGTTGTGCTCCTCTGATGTAAACTGATCCTGTTTAAGGATCAGATAAATCCGAATGAAGACGAAAGCTGCACGTGCTGCTGGATCAGCTGGTTACATAAGTTATGTCTTATCTGATCTCACATACACACAGTGACTTAACTGTGATTAAAGCTGTGGACCCTGGGCAACATGGGGGACAATGCTCAACCAGACCAGGTCCAGATGAGGATTTAAAGACTACAGCTAGTACCTGTGGGTTAATTTCAGACAACTGTATTAGTCCTCAACAGGTCATTCATTATCAGATCTCCCACCTGCATACAAACAATCAGGAGAGAAAAAAATTAAGAGACATCCAGAAAACATAGGGAAACTGTCATTTGAGAATCAGCTGTTCATTCAAAATGTTTTATTGACAGCCAGGATGAAGGTTTGTCTGGTCCTTGTCCTCATCCCTCTGTCTAACCCTGGTCGTAGAATGTCTCCTCTGGGTCAGACCTCTTCCTGTCTCTGAGAACCAGAAGGCAATGCCCACACCTGCTCAGAGACTGAAGTACCTACACAGATACAGAGATTTCATCTTTATTTAAACATCAGATAAAAAACTTAAATACTTCAATAGCCTGAACAAAAAGTCAGAGCCGAAGAAAAAATAGGAAGACATTCATCAGTACATTGAAACCAATTAGTGGAAGGCCAACATTTGTCTCTGTAAATCTATTAAACTGGGAAATTAACATTGTGAACCATAAATAACATGAAAAACGCAAACAGGCCAAGCAGCATCAACAGAACATCAATAGTGATGCAGATCTGATAAAATAGTAAACTGAGATTTCATTTTTCACAATTCAAACATCTGATTATTAAGTATAAATATTAAGTGTCTCATATTTACCTGGGCCACATAAGACTGATCTTCCTGTCAATACACAAAGGACACAAAAAGTCAGGAGAACATAGACCAACAACAAAAACAAGTCACGTCTCATTGGACGTTCCTATTGGCTCCGATGGGTGATGTCACAGCAATCAGAGGCCTAGCTGTCAAAGTCCTCCGGGTCAGTCCTGTATGTTTCTGAGTTTATGGTGTTGACAGAATAAAGACAATCAGATTAATTTAGAGCTGATTTTTCATCGTTACTGCTCCGAAGAATAAGCAGACTTCCTGAGCAGATAAAGATAGAAACTCCAGATCAGTTCTAGAATGACCCAAACACACGAGAGGAACTTTCTGTGTTGAAGAGGGACTCACCGTCCTCTTCCTCCCTCGCTGCTTCTCCTCCATGGTAGAGATCCGTCTCTGGATCTTCAGGTTGTAGAGGAACAGGATTCTCTTCCTTTCCCTCTGTGACACAAACATCATGAACTACATGTTTGTTGCTCTTGAACAGAACCCAGCCTAGGTGGGTTCTTGGACTTTGGATCAGATCTATGGGTTATGGTCTTGTTAGAGAGCAGGGGGCTCACATGTGGACTTCACAGGACATCAAAAGTCAGATATATGACATCAGCAGGTAGCTCCTGGTAAAATATGAACGAGCTCTCTAATTTATATATAAAAAGTGTTGATGTCTCTCTCACTCTATCTCTGTCTCTGTGACTCAGTGTCTCTCAACCACAGCTTGGCTGTTCTAAGACTCTTACATTAATCTGTTCTTAGATCAGATTTACTGAGTTTAAACTGTGAGAGAGAACATGTCTGTTTGTATTGATGGGATTGAGCTGCTTTATTAGAAAAGAAGAGGAAATGACATCATATTGTAGCATGCATTCAAAATAAACAAATTTAACAAACACTGGTCAACATCTGAGAGCAGATCAGACAGACATTGATAG
Source organism: Echeneis naucrates (assembly GCF_900963305.1). NCBI lineage: Eukaryota > Metazoa > Chordata > Actinopteri > Carangiformes > Echeneidae > Echeneis > Echeneis naucrates. The sequence continues at coordinate 24,611,332 of NC_042516.1, forward strand.
GACAGATGTTGATCAGGTCCTGATCACAATCCAGTCAGATACAGAATCATGAAGACCAGCTTTAGTCTCCTGAGCTTCTTTATTGTGAACAATAGTAAATGATGTCCTCACATGTTTTTATTTTGGATGAACTGTCCCTTAAAGTCCTCATATATATATATATATATATATATATATATATATATATATATATATATATATATATATATATATATATATATATATATATGTGTGTTTGTGTGTGGTGTGTGTGTGTGTGTGTGTGTGTGTGTGTGTGTGTGTGTGTGTACCTCAGGGTGGTAGAAGGCGGCGATGACCCGGCGGAGGCGGTTGGTGTAAACCTGAAGGCAGCCGAAGAGCACCACCACCAGGACACAGCACACACAGCTCACATAGACAGCTGCTGGGAGCGAGGAGGGGGGGGACACACAGGCTGGGGGCAGTTAAAAAAAAAAACAAAAAAAACAGGTTGAGTCATTATATTAGATCAATTAGTATAAAAAAATTCTAATTAATGAAATAAAAAGGAAAATAAATATGACTATATCAATGAAACAATTAATAATCAAATCTTGGAATTAGCAATAAAATTCAAGTTATTCATGTCAAAATAATTTTTATTAATGTCTGTGAACTTCGACCTCTGACCTACCCTGGTTGTCAGTGTGGATGTGGAGGTCAGATGAGCTGTTGAAGGCTGAGATAGTCTTCCTCAGGAGGCGGGCCATCATGGATGCCCCGCCCACTCTGATGTCCACCTTATGGCTGCCTGCACAGAGGACTTCATTACACACAAACCCTCTGGGTTGACATCAGTCAGGGTCATTTATTTTCACACACACTGATTGATATCATTATTGATGGATTGGTGACATAAGTTGTACACTTGTCATACATGAACAACATTGAATGATTTATGGCGAGTGTTTTTGTGTGTGTGTTTACTGGTCAGGTTGAACTGGGTGAAGCTGTGTCTGCTCACGATGTCCAAAATGTGGAACACAGAGAAGTCGACCGTCAGGAGAATGACACACAACAGAGACAATGACAACACCTGAAACACACTTGACATCTTACACACACACACACACACACACACACACACACTTTATTTTATTTTCATTGTGTGATATTTGGACTGAGGACCTAAGTGAAAATACCTGCATCTCAAGAAGTCTAAGTTCAAAATAAAATGAAAACTTATGAATTAAAACAATTATCATATAAAATCCTGAATTCATGACAAGCAATCAATACCAGTTATTGATCAGTTTTAATCACTCGAACTCAGAGGGGCTTGATCAGAAGAAACAGACACATCAACAGGGACACTTGGACTCACCACTTGTTTGAACTCGACTGGATGAATCTTCAGGCTCCATGGGTCGATTAGCTTCTTCCTCTCTGAGCGTCTCAGTGGCATCAGAGTGCACTGTCCCTGAACACACCACAGGAGAATACATCGGGAGATCAAACTGGGACTTAGTTCAACTTGGTGTGAAGCACTGAAGACAAAGATGATGATGATACCACTCTTCTCCTGTGAGCGTCGATCTGTCTGAAATAGGTGGTGATGTAGATGTTGTCGAACCAAATGTCCCTCCTGTAATGTCTCAGGTAACCAAATGCCCTGAGGATGAGGAGGAGGAGGATCGTGTGTTATGTATGTGACATGCGTCACTTGACCCCACGCCCCTCCTGTGTCCCCCCTCACTGGCTGAAGATGGACAGGAAGCTGAGGGACAGCAGCAGCTCCAAGACGTCCAGCAGCTGGTCCATGTTCCTCCTCAGACTCTGCAGAGATCGTCTGACAGACTCACTGATCTCCTGTTCTGTCAGAGCTCCGCCCACCACCGCCTGTTGCTGCTCCTGTAGGATGTCAGAGGTCACAGATCAGTTACTACAGGACAACTCGCTGCCAGCCAAAGGTCACAGAGGCGTCGTGGAGCTCAGACCTGCAGGACGAACTTGGTGCTGAATTCTCTGGACAACAAGCCGATGGACAGATTCAACCTATCAAACAGCTGACCAAAGTTTCCCTCCACTGGAATCTGCTCCCTGCACCAAGGAGTCATCACTGTGAGGTGTGTGTGTGTGTGTGTGTGTGGGGGGGGGGGGTTATTCTTGCAATTAAGCTTCCTGACATTAAAGTAAAAGTTGAGTCCATCACAGGTGACCTCTGACCTCTCATGACGTGACACAGGAAATGGAACTTCATGGAGACACACAGGATGTGGTTGATGATGGGGACAGGTATTACCTTCATACACTCCGCCCACCTTTGTCTGAACCAATCAGAGCAGCGCTGCACACCCTCATCCACCACACCTGGAGGACATACAGAGACCAGCTGGTGAAGAACCAGGTCCTGGAGTCCAGGAGAAACAGGAGCTAAAGGAGGCAGCAGTGAAGAGCTGGGATCGTCAGGACTGAACCACAAACCTGAGTGCTGCTCCTCCAAAGCCCCATACTGAATGTAATGTCTGACTCACTGTCGCACTGCATCATGGTCTTTGTAGTGAACTGCTGCTGCGTGCTGTTGCCCGACTCTTTGTGCTGAGGTCTGAACCGTTCGTATCCATACTGCAGGACTACTTCATCTCTGATGCTCTGAAACTTCCTGCTGACATCCAGAGCCTCCGCCTCCAGCTCTACTTCCCCATCCTCAACAGGAAACAGGAAACGGCCCCACCCCCTGGTGATCAGACACTGACCATTCAGCCCTGGTCATATTTCGCTGTTAGCAGTTAGCTGTCTGTGTGTTTCACCATGAGCTCCTGAGTGATGCGTAGAAACGGTGTGATGGCATCTCGCCATAGCAGCTTGCTGTGATGAACCTGCAGGTCCAAGTTACAGCTGAGGGACAATGCCGCTGTCTCCACGTTCCTCTGAATGTTAGAGACCGGTCCTATGAGGAAATCATGATACAGAGAAGGCGCATCACAACATCACTATGATTCACCACAACTCAACATAGACACACATGGTCTACAGCAGGGACATCCTCCTCTGTCCCCCAAAACACCCTCATCAAGTTCTGCAGAGTTCTGATAACATCACACTCCTCTGGATCAGGTGTGTGGAGGACAGAGGACTTGAGGACTTGTCTCCAGGACCAGCAGGGTCCAGCTGTTTTACAGACAGCACCCAACTCATGTGCAGTCGGTTCAACAATAATCAGACAGTTGCCTGCTGTCCTCTATCTTTACCAGCAGGTGTCCCCAGTAAGACAGGTTCTTCTGAGGATTGTCCAGCTAGATTTATACACAGTATTATGAGAGATATTTATCAGCTGACAAGCAGGAAGTTTGGTGCTTAAGGAGATAAAAGCAGGAAGTGGCATCATCAGGTGAACCCATCAGATCCCAGACCGGTGCAGTATTCTAAGGACCGATCTGGTTCCAGTCTACCTTTGACATATTGACCGCCCCAGCTAATTTCGAGGGAATTTCATTGTTTATGTGCGTTTACCTCTGTAGAGCACAGAGAGGATAAACAACATCATGTATGCTCTGCCGCGGGAGCCGACCATGCTGGGAAACATCAGAAGAACTGAACACCTGAGGGATGAGGACAATGCCCCACCCATGACACACACACCTGGAATACACACACACACACACAAATGTCAGTCAGATGCCATAAATATGTGTTGATTGAATGTTTCCTTCTACTCACCAACAAACACACATCCTGCTGCCAGCTTCAGGTCAAAGGTCAGAGGAGACTGTTAGCGACACCCAAGAAAAGGACTGAAGGACGGACAGAGGACGAGGCAATGAGAAATGTCCATTTTACATGAAAGAACAGGACAGAACACATCACATTTAAATAATTACTTATGAAATAAAGAAAATGAAACAATAAACAAAAAAATGAGTAAAACTAACTCTAATAAAATAAAAATGATAAATATAAAGTGTGAAACAACAAATGTTTAAAAGGTAGCCTTAAAAATAGAACTAAAAACATATTAAAAAGTATTAAAATAGACATGCATAACTGAGTAACCATACTTCTATATTTCTTTGTAATAATAAATCAAATAAATAAATATGTAAATTCAAATTTAATTAAGGGTTAAAAATTACACAAAATAAAAAGGAAATCCTTTCACATTAAAATAAAAGAAAAAGTTAATTAATCATACACAGACAGGATGTTACCTGAGCCCATCAACAATCCATTCAGCGCTCTGACCAGGTGAGACACCAAGGAGTCTGATTGGCTGAAGAGGAGCCGGTGCAGGTAGCGGGGCAGGTAGGTCTGACTGAAGGTCTCCAGAGCTGAAAGTGACAAACGTCCGGTTAACCTGAAGCCCCCCAGGTGAGTCTACACACAACGGCGATAGTTTGTCAATTAGCCGTTAGCTCCGACAGGTGAACCTACTGCTGTGAGGGGCCTTCATCACGTGACTTCCTGGCGTCGGGTGACGTGGCAGCTTCTGGAAGTTTAATGTCGTTGTGACTTTTTTGTCTCCAGGTGACAGGAAACACTTCACCTGGACAGGAAGCTGAGGACTGCGGACAGGAGCAGGGACCTGATGAAGGCTGACGTCACAGTCCTGGTGGAAGGAGGCGAGGCCAGACACAGCATCAGAGGCGTCCTGAGCAGGTATCTGTCCACAGGTGACACACGGAGCTAACTGATGCTAACTGATGCTAGCCAGCTCTTGAGGCTTAAACGTTAACTCGGTGACGTAATGAGCCGTTGCCCGGGAATATGCTGTATTAACGTTCAGTCGCAACGCGCCACTGTGGTTGCTAAGCAACCGTGACACCAGGGAATTTCTTTTTCGACCGCAGTGTCGACGCCAGACTCTCCGGTGCCGCCATGTTGTTCTCATCAACGGTGATATGTCAGCCCGTTAGACATGGACGTTTTTAATTAACTCTACATATCCAGAGGTTCGACTTGTAGGACCTGGACACACCTGAGGAAAGTTTGCCTGCGCACTGATTTATGTCAGCCAATCAGAGGTGGTGGGAGGGGCTTCGTGTTATACCATTTTAACAGATTAACAAATGTTACTGCGATTGCACCTAAACTAAAATTTTTAGATATTAGTTGACTAAATCTTCCACAAATTCTGTCAGATTGAAATCATTTTGGTATTTCGTTGACTAAAACTAGAAAAAAATTTATTTCAGTTGAATAAAATATGACTAAAACAAAAGAGCATTTTTGTCAAAATAAATCAATATCTCCTGTCAAAATTAACATGGTATCACAGACAAAGTCACTATGTGAGACGCACAACACAACAAACAGACGTCTTCATCAGGACCAGACTCACCTTCGAGGCAGCCAGGAGGAGCTGATGCTCTTGAGTTTCCAGGAGAGCTGGAGGTCTGTCCAGGATGGAGGAAAAACAGATTGAATGTATAGATATTCTTTTGTTATTTTGAAAACAAATCTTTTGATCTTAGCATTTTTCACTAAAACACTGAATTTTTCTATGAAACTTGAGTGTTTTTAAAAAGGTAGAAAGAAAAAAAGACAGGTGAGCTAGCAAGTTAGCCTCTGTATCCGTCCAAAAATTTGCCTTTGCTGCAGACTTTGTCATGTTCGACGCATTAGCAGTTAGCCGGCTTCTTTTGCCTGACCGCCTATGTTTACATTTTAAATGAGTCATAGTTTAGCGCGAAACTTTAGCACATGCGCAGATTACCTTCTCCAGCTCCAGTCCGACTGTCCATAAACATGCAGCCACAGATTGACTTTCAGTCGTATTATCTGGGTGTGTTAGTCCAACTATTATAAACTGGACTTCAGTCGAGCTAACGTGTTTACATGTACTGAAAAAGTCCAGTTTTGGTTGAACTAAAGCAATAATTCAGTTTTTTTAGGTGTCATGTAAATGTGCCAACTGGTTTAAAGTAGTTGACCAGCTGCTTCTTCTCTGATCACACCCACCAGTTCTGCTTTCATCATATAGATAATTGATTGACCGTTGACGGTTTGACTGATGGCAGATCTTGCAGTGTAACTTCTGGAAAATGAAACATCTCTGTCCGTATCTGTGGCAGAACGTTGCAGCTTTCTATGCTGGAGCTCTGACCATATCCCTCCACAGGTCAGCAGAACGCTCTCGCATCAGCACCTGGAAGAGGATTAAAGGTCATCTTTTGGAGGCAGGATGGAGCCTCATGGCGTTCTTCTCTGGGCTGGTGTTGGCTTCTGTGTATGGAGCCACGGCTCTGTTCCTGCAGAAACAGCCCCTGTGGTTCTGCGTCTACACCACTCTCGCCATGGCTCTGATAGTGGCTTTCAGTATGGGCCTGTCCACTGGTGTCCGGACAATCGTCATGGTGATGCTCCCCTCACTCTGCTCAGGTAAAGCCATCTGTCATTGTCTGTGTGTGAGTGTGCTTTAAAAGCGTGTGTGGCCTATCAATAATCATCATTTCCTTCTTTGACTGTGTTTCAGCCCACGGCAGGAACTTCCTCCTCTTCCTGTTTGTCACCATGTTGTTGTCTGGCCCACTCACCAACACCTTAGAAAACGCAGAGCGAGCAGCTGCCAGTCTGCTGTGTGGTGCTGAGCTGGCAGCCAATCAGACGCAAGAACTGATGCAGAGAGCAGCCATGCCCCTCTTCTGTAAGATCCACCCACAGTGCACGACAAGACACTGCTGCTACTGCACTACAGTGTGTGTGTGTGTGTGTGTGTGTGTGTGTGTGTGTGTGTGTGTGTGTGTGTGTGTGTGTGTGTGTGTGTGTGTGTCTGTGTGTGCGTGCAGCTGCATTGGACAAATTCACACAGATCAGTAGTGATGCTCGCGCCGTCGCAGGAAGAGTCCACAACTTCATCAGAGCTCTAACTGACAGCGTCCAACATGTCGGTGAGATCAGACTAGTTTCAATCCTACAGTGATGATGTAACCCTGATGACATCATCACTTGTACCCCAAACTAACATCCAATTGGATTTCTCCTTCATCTTCCAAATGATTCCATAAAATAAAGACCAGGTTCAGTTCAGCAGGATCATCTTCACTAATGAACTTCACATTAGGAGACTTGACACAGTCAGTGTTATTACTATCACTTGAACGAACCACAGAATCATCAAATGAGCAGTCAGATTTTGGAAGGTGTTTGGCTCTTGTCCTTATATGGAGTTAATGTGAGTCACCTGACATCTGCCTTCAACTCAGGGAACTATAGTCTCAGTGAAATATCTCAGACCAGATGACCAGCTCAAAGATGGCTGACGGCAGCTGGCTGCCTGAGCATTCTCATCTCTGACCTCTGATCTACAGCTCGCACTCTGAGGAACGTCCTCCACTTCCTGGTTGACATCGGGGATGCTTGTAATGCCAAACTGGGCTCCCCGTACAGGAAGTGCCGGTTGGTGTTCACTGAGGCTCGGGCCGACTGTTCTGACCTGCTTGGGGAAGACTTCAACTTCCTGTGTGACATCATGAACGGCTTCCTGCCGCTCTGTAACATTGCTCGTGGTGCGTTCACTGACCTTGGTGACCTTATGTTTTCGCACAATCTGCTGTTTTAAAATGTTATTGAGGTGAATAATTAATGAATTAGCTTTGTTTCCTTGAATTAATTTTTTTCAATGTGACTTCCTTCGGCTTCGTTCGGCTCTAGTTGGCGAGTTCTTCTGCATCATTCCCTCCTACATCGCTAACCTACTGAAAAAACATCTGGCAGCTCGTAAGTTGTTCATCATGGTCATCCTCCTCGGTTGAAGGGGCGGGGTTCACCTGGAGTATCTCATCACGTCTCTGCTCAGCCACCATCGCAGCGTTTGAGCGAATGAAGCGCGAGTTTGAATTCAACATCACAACATCTGTGACCTTTGACCTGGAGGCCAACAGCAGCCGGTCCCTGCAGCAGGTGTCTCAGGACATCATGGAGGACGTGTCCTCAGACCTGGAGCTGGTTCAGACCCTCAGTGAGATGCTGAAGTATGGAGGACTCGTGCTGCTTAGTTGCTCCCTCCTGAGGTCAAAGGCACACACTGAGACACACACACACACACACACACACTCAGACACACACTGAGACCCCGTTCCTGTTTGTGTGTGTAGGGCAGTGCAGTACAGACTCAGGTATCTCCGTGAGCTCGACTTCGACAACGTATACATCACATCTCAATTTAAAGCGCTTGACCAACAGGTGGCCTCAGGGGGTGGGGCCCCAGTCCTGCCAATCACTCGAAAAGAAGCCAAGACCTACATCACACCACGTCAGTCCACCTCTCTCTCCCTGTTCATTGTGAATCTCGCTCTCTCTCTCTCTCTCTGTCTGGTTTGTGTTTATTGTTCTTTCACAAAGTTGTCGTAGTTTGACTTTTACTGTAGTTGGATGTAGTTTGTCAGTGGGTGGTCTGCCCGTGGAGGCGGCCAGCTTGTGCCTCTATTTGTCTCTGTGTTCTCTTTCTGAACTGTTTGCAGTGTCGCTCCACCTGTCGAGCTGTGAGCGGAGGGTGGTGATGGTGGGCGTGGTCTCGGTCCTCAGACACCTGGTGACTGGGGGTCTGCTGGTGATGCTGGACTTCCTGGTGTTTTGGATGCTGGATCAGGTCCACCACCAGGTCACGGGTGACGTTGTGGCCCGGGGTGAGATTAGACGTCAGCCTGTAAATATGAATGATGGTGGTTTAAAAAGGCGGTAACCATGGAAACCACTGTGTCCCAGCAGCTCCAGTCATCATGGGAGTGCAGGTCAATGGATCTGGATTTGCCTCAGACATCTACAGAGACCTGGTGTCTTCATTTAACTTCTTACAGGGAGGGAACATAACAGTGATCAGCAGGAAGTGTCTGCTGGAGCCATCAGAGCCAAACTACAACTCCTGTTTCATCCTGGGTGAGTAACCAGTCAATCAATGGACGATGGTCTCAGGTCTGGGAAAGCACTTCCTGTCTTCAGGACCCTGATCCACAGATCCAGACCAGATGTCTTATACCTCTGGTTCCTGTTCCAGGATTCCTGCTCGGTCTGGCTCTGCTGGTCTCCGTGATTGGAGGACTCATCCAACGCTTCAGACGACTGGTCTGTGCTGAATATCACCCAGAGAGGGAGCTGGTACGATACAGACGAGACAGACAGAGACAGAGACAAATCTGAACACACTGAGACCTGAACCAGGAACCTTCTGAGGTCTCTGGGGATTACATTCTCAGTTTGTTGTTCAGGAAAGGATTCACTTCCTCCGAGAGCAGATCCTGGACCAGAGGAGGACGGAGGGGGAGGCCCTGAGGAGGTCTGCAGTCCGGATCCAAGCTGACCAAGAAAGAGGAGTGAGGGGGCGGGGTCTCCTTCAGACCCTCGTACTGTGGTACAAACATGGACCTTTAACATCTGTACACATCTGGACCAATCAGTAAGTCACTGACTCTGTGTGTGTGCGTGTGTGTGCGTGTGTCAGGTTACCTGGAGGAGCTCACCTGTCTTACCTGCTCGGTGTGTCACCATCAGTCACCTGTCTGGCCTGTGAAGAGATGATGACATCAGAGTACGACGTGGTCACCTGTGACATCCCCCAATGTTCAAGTAAGCATCGCCATCACCTCAGTGTGTGTGTGTGTGTGTGCGCAGTGTTTCCCCTAGGATTGCAGTCTTGGTGAGGGGGGGTCGTCGTCAAACAAAAAACATGAAAAAATTCATCAGAATCATAATATATTTTAATGACAATAATGTATATATAATACATTTATCAATCGTATCTAACTATTTATTTGATAATTAATTTATCTATCCATCTATTTATCTTTTATTTATGTAATGTATGTATTTAATTACTTACCAATATCAGTCTTGTACAGCCAGGCGGAATATTTCCCTTCTGAGCCCGACATGCGGTGGTGAGCAGACTTTTGCTGCAAGTCGGGGGAGGGTGTGTAGAACTGTTGCTGCTTGGACCCGGAGCAGGAGAGAAGCGCCCTGTGAGCGTTTAAAAAACACTGATATTTTGCTTTGCTTTTCTTGTGATATTTTCCGACACTCGCTGGCTGGAGTCTGCTCAGCTGTGTGCGTGCACACAGAGGAGGAACTCTGCCGTGTGTGATACAGAGTACAGAGAACTGTGCAGACTTGAAGAGACAGAATTGACATTCTGTCGCTTAGATAAAATAAATAACTAATAAATTACTATGTTGTTTAACAAAGTTAAATTAACCTTAAATGACGTCTGCTGTGATCTAGCACTATATAGGAAATTAAATTATATTAAATTAACTTGACCTTCTCAGCGGGGCACCCCCCTAATATAATGGTAGGGGAAACACTGGTGTGTACTGAGGGTGTGTGTGTGTGTGTGTGTACTGAGTGTGTGTCCTAACATTATGACTCAGCTGTCAGATAAACAAACTGAAAACTGTAATGTTTTCCTCTCAGGCCAGTTCAGTTAACCCTTTCAGAGACTCAGACTCTGGACTAGGCCTGGTGTTGGAGGAGGATCAGGAGGATCAGGGACTGCAGCTGGTAGTTTGTGTTCCCTGCAGGTTGAACCACGAGGTCACTTCTTGCTCCTGGCTATTGACAAAGTTTATTCAAAAACAAAACAGACACAATGCAAACTGTCAAGTCTCAGAGAGAAGGCATAGCCTTCAAAACAAAAGGGGAACTTAGAATATAACTTTGGGCTGGCAGTGTTTGGTGTATTTCCCCACAGGAAATGTTGATCTTCTGCTCCATGATTTTCAGGTTTCTATGGCTGGACTCATGAAGCGTCCTCTCTGATTTCCTGTCTGTTTCTGCTTTCCATCAGTCCTTCCAGCTCCTCAGTTTTATGAGCTGCTTCCTTGCTCTGTTTCAGGCCTGTACTGCCGCCCATGTTTTCACAGTCTGGGAAACACATGTGTCTTCTGCGTGCCATCTTTGACCTCCCAGGAAGACTGCGAGGAGGCGGAGCTGTGAGTCACTGTTGGAACATCACAGGGTTCATATGATGCCTGTTTCTATGGGAACCACATATAATGAAGTGCAGGTCTCTATCAGATTTGGGGTTTATAATCGACAGAAGAGTAGAGCAGGTCTGGGCTAAAAACCTTCTGCTCCTCCTACAAAGACACCAGCAGCCAATCACAGTCCACGGTCTGTTGATTGAGGCCAGACTCAGGCGACGTCCTGTGACGGACAGTCCCACATCACAATTTCCTCAATCTGATTACGTTCCCCTGTCAGACAGTTATGGGACCGTCTCTACTTCCAGTGGTCAGCGGCAACCTCAGAGCTGACAGTAAAATGTTCAGTATCACTGAGTTGTGTTTAGAAGCTACTTACCTGAAGTGCTGACTCATTTAAAAAGTGCTGACTCAGTCCTCTGAAATGCTGAGTCAGGCTAAATTTTGCAGACTCACCTGTGATCTCTGGTTTGACTCAGAGATTCCGGTGATTACAAGCAGCAGAGTTTCTGGTCTGCAGCTCTGAACTCCTCCCACTTCACTGACCTTCACCTCAGGAGCATGATGAAGAGGAGGGGCACCATGGAAAAACAGCGAGGACTGACTGAGTGCTCCAAAGTTCAAGAAATGAGAGCAGATGTCTGTATGGACTCTGAGCTCAGGTAGGACCCGACTGTCCTTATTGATTATCTGAACGCTGATTTATTGTTTATTGTTTAATTTTCAACTGTATAAACTATTAAAAGCTGTGATTGTATAATTCCCCACTCTGGCAACTGTCAGTGAAGCAGACATGACGTACGAGAACTACCCTGGGTCAGATGAGTCCGACAGTGACGCCTCCTTTCATACCACTTCTTCCACAATCAGCAGACACCAAGACGATGCCCTTGTCACGGTCATCATCCACCAGACTGACCCCCAGAACCCCCCAGGACCTGAACCCTGAAGCAGACCAGTGTTAGTTGGAGCTGTATGATTAAAATTCATCCTGAAACGGTGATGCTTGAATTATTTCCCCTCCACACAGGACTTTTATTTTGAAGGGACACAGCATCACACAAAGGCGTTCAGGTAATACTTCCTGTTGTTGACAGGAAACTGTTTGTTGGTTACACCTTGTTTGGTTCCACTAAAAGCCTGGATCACCATGGTGATGACCCGTGACCTCTGCACAGGGCACTACAATAAAAGTCTGGAGTGAATATTTATCGTGCAAGAATGAAGCCGTCTGATTGGTCTGCAGCGGTCAGGGAAAGGAGCTGTCAATCAGATCGACTCACGTGTCACATGATCAGGCTTTTATTTTGAAGAGGAAATGGTTTCATCCAATGGAAAACATTCATGTGACAGTAAGTGACAGTGAGAGGATTCTGGACTGAGAGACCTGAACCCTCAGAGACCTGAACCTTCAGAGTGACCTGAACCCTCAGAGAGACCTGAACCCTCAGAGAGACCTGAACCTTCAGAGACCTGAACCCTCAGAGAGACCTGAACCCAGACTCCCAGCTCAACTGAACACATGAAGACCTGCAGGTTTGAAGGGGACTGAGTCTGAGTGAGTGTGTGTGTCTGTGTGTGTCTCAGCGGAGCGTTTTCTGGGTGTGGCTGATAAAGTCTGTAAAGACTTCACAAATATTCAAACTGTGTGTGTTTAGGGGGAGGATCAGTAACTCGGGCAGAAACTCGGCAGGAAACGGGCAGTGGACTCAGTCAGTCAGTCTTTCTGGTCCCGGTCGTGGTATTTCTGGAGTTTTTGGACCAAATCTGAAGAAATGGTGACAAAGGTGAGACCAGAATCTGATGAGAAATGCGTCGATCAGGAGCACGAGGAGCGGGAATTTCTGAAACAGCACTGCTCCACTGTTTATTTAGAACAGCTGCTGCTGACGTCGTTGTTGGTTTGTTGCATAATGAGAGTGAATTTATTTAGTGTGTTTCCTCTGACACACACAGAGCTGTAACACTCTGGTTTCAGGTGTGACCTGGACCCAGTTGGACAGTTTGAGGAGTCTCAGATTTCTGCCATTTCTGATGGTGCCATGTGATCAAGGCTCAGCCTCATCTTCATCATCATTTTAACTTCTGCCCTTTGACAGACAATGATCGGTGATTGATCGATGATGATTGATTGTTGGTTATTGATTGGTGCTGCTCTTGTTCAGTACTCAGACCTGGAACTGGCCATCAACACTCTGGTGAGCGAGTTCCACAGATCTGCAGATGATGGAATGACCTTGAATACAACACAGCTCCAGAGCTTGGTCTCCAAACAGCTGCCGACCTTTGCCAAGGTATGACCTGTGACATCACAGCAGCTCGGTTCTTAAGGCCTCCTGCTGCCCCTGGTGGCCGTAAGCTGAAATTGACCTTTCTGTCCGCAGTCAGAAAACATTCCCTCCATCTTTTAGAGCCACGTTCAAACTCTGTCTTTTTCATTATTACAAAATGTCCCTCAATGTCCTCAAATTCAGGACCCGCTGTATATACATGTCCTCAGTCTCAAGAAGCTCTGTGTGAGTCCTGGACTCAGTCGTCTGTAGCGTTCTTCAGGGATGACATCACTGCCCACTGACCTCACTCTAACTGTTTCCATGTGTCTCTGTTCGGACTGCTTCCTGTCAACAGACTTTGGACAAGGAGGACAGTCTGGGTCCGGTTCTGGAGCAGATGGGGGTCCAGAGCGGTCAGACCATCTCTTTCCAGAACTTCTGGACTCTGATCAACAAACAGGCCATCCAGCTGTTTGATGCCACACACAATAAGAATGTCAAGTGCAGCTGTCTGCTGCAGTGAGTCCACCTGAGTCCAGTGAGGAAGAGATGATCTCACACTAAGATCCTGTCTGATGACTCATCAGTGAATCAAAATTGGAATCAAACAGAGAAATATCAGAAGTAAAACTGCAATTCAATTAAAAGACGTCAAACACATTAAAAACCCATTTTATGTTACAAAACAAACAAAAACACAAAATAAATTTTTAAATTAATCAATAAAATTTGAAAATAAATTGAAGTTTTCAACCATTTTGTCCAAAATCCTATTTTCTGCTCACATTCTGTTGTTTGTTCCAATTTCTGACAGAAATGTTTCAAAAGTTAGAAATTGGGGTTTACCAGATACCAACGTTAAAGTTGAACTGTCTGCATGTTTGTCAACAATAATCTGCGCTCCGTCCATGATTTATGGACAATCATGAAGCTGCACTGAAGATCTGCTGGTGCCTCATGATGAAAATGGGTGGAGTATCATCTGATGATGCCAGCTGTGAGTCATCAGAACTGTTGATGGCATCACCACTCAAACATTCCTGAGGCCAAATCCTGGTTATCTGTGTTTTTGGTCCTAAAAAAAGTGGATCACTTCTTGCCAGATATATCACCATGGTAACTGATGCTGAACGGCTAGCCTGCTCCACAGAAGGCTATGGTGGAGACTGAGATCACTAAGTACAGAAGCCACGCCCACTGACCAATCAGACCTCATAAAATGACATCACCATCCGAGGACGATCCCACGGAGCTCAGAGTGGACTGCCAGAGGATCCTCAAGACCGAGACTTTTCAGAGACCGACTGTTCAAGCCACCAAACTGTCTCAGAAACCTGGATCTGGACTCTGGGTCTCATGTTCTATATATGTCGTCTGACATTCACTCAGATTTTCAAAATTAATTTTCAGTGCAACCGTCAGTGATTAAACAACGCAACAACAACAAAAGAAAATAAAGGACATTAGTATTTAGAACTAACTAAAAATCAAGATGAGCATAAAGATAAAATGTTGAGATGCTGAAGGGGGAGGAGAGCAAAACCCAAAAGGGGAGTTAGAAAAAGAACAGAAATGATCACAGAATAACTTTTAAAATATATAAAGAAACAGTTCAAAGAATTTAATTCAGACTAAAAGATCTAAACATTTTCATCTGGGTGTCTAAACTAAACATCCTCACAGATGTCTCCGACCGGGGGGGACACCGTCTCCCCCTGCCTGTGGAAAACCTTCCCATCAGGCTGCTGCCTCCACTGGAGCATCACGCCCTCCCTGATGCCGCGTTCCTCCAGCCACCACCGCAGCTGAAAGGCAGTTTTTTCTTTCATCACAGTACAGTATTAAAAACTGATCCTGACCCTGACCCTGATCCTGATCCTGATCCTGACCCTGATCCTGATCCTGACCCTGACCCTGACCCTGATCCTGGTCCTGACCCTGACCCTGATCCTGATCCTGACCCTGATCCTGATCCTGATCCTGATCCTGATCCTGACCCTGACCCTGATCCTGATCCTGATCCTGACCCTGATCCTGATCCTGACCCTGACCCTGATCCTGATCCTGACCATGATCCTGACTCTGACCCTGATCCTGATCCTGACCATGATCCTGACTCTGACCCTGATCCTGGTCCTGACTCTGACCCTGATCCTGACCCTGACCCTGATCCTGACCCTGACCCTGATCCTGATCCTGACCCTGATCCTGATCCTGATCCTGACCCTGACCCTGATCCTGACCCTGATCCTGATCCTGACCCTGATCCTGATCCTGATCCTGACCCTGACCCTGACCCTGACTCCGACCCTGATCCTGATCCTGACCCTGACCCTGATCCTGATCCTGATCCTGATCCTGACCCTGATCCTGACCCTGACCCTGACCCTGATCCTGATCCTGATCCTGATCCTGACTCTGACCCTGATCCTGATCCTGACCCTGACCCTGACTCCGACCCTGATCCTGATCCTGACCCTGACCCTGACCCTGATCCTGATCCTGATCCTGATCCTGACCCTGACTCTGACCCTGATCCTGACCCTGACCCTGATCCTGATCCTGACTCTGACCCTGATCCTGATCCTGACCCTGACCCTGATCCTGATCCTGATCCTGACTCTGATCCTGACCCTGATCCTGATCCTGACCCTGATCCTGATCCTGACCCTGATCCTGATCCTGACCCTGATCCTGATCCTGATCCTGATCCTGATCCTGACCCTGATCCTGACTCTGACCCTGATCCTGATCCTGATCCTGACCCTGATCCTGACCCTGATCCTGATCCTGATCCTGATCCTGACCCTGACTCTGACCCTGACTCTGACCCTGATCCTGACCCTGATCCTGATCCTGATCCTGACCCTGATCCTGACCCTGATCCTGATCCTGACCCTGACCCTGACTCTGGTCCTGACCCTGATCCTGACCCTGATCCTGACTCTGACCCTGATCCTGGTCCTGACCCTGATCCTGATCCTGACCCTGATCCTGACTCTGATCCTGATCCTGACCCTGACCCTGACTCTGGTCCTGACCCTGACCCTGATCCTGACTCTGATCCTGACCCTGATCCTGACTCTGACCCTGATCCTGGTCCTGACCCTGATCCTGATCCTGATCCTGACCCTGATCCTGACCCTAATCCTGATCCTGACCCTGATCCTGACCCTGATGCTGATCCTGACCCTGATGCTGATCCTGACCCTGATCCTGATCCTGATCCTCACCCTGATCCTGACTCTGACCCTGATCCTGATCCTGATCCTGAACTCCTATCCTAATCCTGACCCTGACCCTGATCCTGACTCTGACCCTGATCCTGGTCCTGACTCTGACCCTGATCCTGATCCTGATCCTGAACTCCTATCCTAATCCTGATCCTGACCCTGATCCTGACTCTGGTCCTGACCCTGACCCTGATCCTGACTCTGACTCTGATCCTGATCCTGACCCTGATCCTGACCATGATCCTGACCATGATCCTGACTCTGACCCTGATCCTGGTCCTGACCCTGACTCTGACCCTGATCCTGGTCCTGACTCTGACCCTGATCCTGATCCTGACCCTGACCCTGATCCTGACTCTGACCCTGATCCTGATCCTGACCCTGACCCTGATCCTGACTCTGACCCTGATCCTGATCCTGACCCTGACCCTGATCCTGACTCTGGTCCTGACCCTGACCCTGATCCTGACTCTGACTCTGATCCTGATCCTGACCCTGATCCTGACCATGATCCTGACCATGATCCTGACTCTGACCCTGATCCTGGTCCTGACTCTGACCCTGATCCTGGTCCTGACCCTGACTCTGACCCTGATCCTGGTCCTGACTCTGACTCTGATCCTGACCCTGATCCTGATCCTGACCATGATCCTGACTCTGACCCTGACCCTGATCCTGACCCTGACCCTGATCCTGACTCTGACCCTGATCCTGATCCTGACCCTGACCCTGACTCTGACCCATGGTCTGCTGACCTGGTGCAGGATGGCCTCTTGCAGAGCTGGGTCGTTCGGGTCTTCAGACTCTCCGCTCAGCCGAACCTTCACCAGCCGTCGTACTTTAGGTTTTAGGTCTGCAAACAGGAAGACCAGGTGAGTCCAGAACCGCGTGGCCCAATCCGGGACTCGACAGGGGACTCACCTTTGTAACAGATGAAGGGATGATGCCGGTCACAGGACTCACTGTACCAGCTGGACGAGTCCAGCAGGACACAGTGCGGGGCGCCTTCAGGTTGTTGAGGTGCCCAGGCCCTGAAGGAAGCGCTGTCCCCGTCTGACCACGTCCACCGGTGTCTCCGCAAACCGATCCAGGCGAACATGCCCACTGTCCCCACCCGCGACTCTGTCTCCTCACTAGACTTCTCAGTCGCCTCCTCAGTCGCCTCCTCAGTTGTCCCCTCAGTTGTCCCCTCAGTCCCCTCATTCGTCCCCTCAGTCCCCTCAGTTGTCCCCTCAGTCGTCCCCTTATTTGTCCCCTCAGTCGTCCCCTCAGTCGTCCCCTTATTCGTCCCCTCAGTCGTCCCCTCAGTCGTCCCCTTATTCGTCCCCTCAGTCGTCCCCTCATTCGTCCCCTCAGTCGTCCCCTCAGTCGTCCCCTCAGTTGTCCCCTCAGTCGTACCCTCATTCGTCCCCACAGTCGTCCCCTCAGTCGTCCCCTCAGTCGTCCCCTCAGTCGTCTGGTGATTTGTGATGCTCTGCAGCAGACTGGAGACCTGCTCATTCTCCTCCTGAGTGCTGATGCTGCTCAGGTCCGTGTACTTGGACCGGCAGTAGGTCTGAGCTGAAGACCAATCCAAGAGCTCCTTTACCAGAATGTGACCATGAGCTGCAGCTGAGAGGACACAACACAACTTCACACAAGCTCATAGAACTTCAAACAATGTTGCACAACTCTACACACAACCGGTGTCCTCAGATGGACAGCTGTGTTCTCACCGCTGTAACAGGAAACAAACTGTGGATGTCCACAGTCTCTGGTGGACCAGCGTCCCAGTTCAGATATGACCACACAGTCCCCGTGGCCCGGCTCCCCCAGAGTCCAGCTGGTGAACTGGACGTCTTGTCCTTCTTCAGACCATCTCAAGGAGCTGTTGTGGAGTCCGATCCAGAACCTCAGTTTTCCTGCCACCCTGTTGACCTCAGTGCTGTCCACGCTGTCCCGGATGGTGGCGAGGTCGGTGAAGTGGCGTCTGCAGTAACTCTGAGCGCCGGTCCAGGTCCTCCCATCGTAGACAGGCCGAAAATGTCTGAGGACGCCTTTGGTGTTCACACAACAGAGCAACACACAACCTGAGGGACGACACAGGAGACAGGAAGTCTCTGACTTAGGACAGACCACCCAGAACACCAGACTCTGCAGTCCGGTACCTGAGGATGGTCTGTGCATCTGTTCTGATCTAAGAACTCAGGACCCTCCTGATCCAGAACCACGGAGCTGGATCAGTTTT